>NW_027206240.1:0-27500 GCF_024711535.1 Dipodomys merriami | reverse complement strand
CAGGCTCGGTCACCTGGCTGCAGGGTCCCTGGGGGTAATGAGCCTGGTGACTTGTTGGGAGAGAATTCAAACCCATCAGGGCGGCGCCTGCAGTCCTGGCCACTCAGGAGGCTGAGGCCTGAGAATCCAGGTTCAAAGCCAGCAGGAAAGTCTGTGAGACTGTTAATCTCCAACCAGCAAAAAGCTGGGAGTGGAGGTGTGGCTCACGTGGTAGAGCGCCTGTCTTAAGTCAGTTGGCCCAGTTTTGAGTTCAAGCCTAGGAACACAATAAACAACAACAACAACAAAAAACCTCCCCACACAATAAGAAGAGCAGCAGCCAATCAGAATTGCCTGCGCTTGGCCAGGTGAGGTGGGCGGGGCGCTCACCTGGGAGGTGCCAGAGCCCACGTGACCTTTCCTATCTCTCTGTTTTCCCAGGGGAAGATCATGAAAATCCCAGGGACCTGCTGTGACACTTGTAAGTATGTCCTCAGGTGCTGAGCCCGGCCTGGGCGCGGGTCCTATTCCAGAAGCAAGGAAAAATCAATTCAGCTGGGTGCCCGTAGCGCACGCCTGTCATCCCAGCTACTCAGGAGGCTGAGATCTGAGGATCGTGGCTCAGAGCCAGCCCAGGCAGGAAAGGCTGTGAAATTCTAACTCAGTAAACCACCAGAAAACCAGAAGTGGCGCTGTGGCTCAAGGGGTAGAGCGCCCGCCTTGAGCTGAAGAGCTGAGGGACAGCGCCCAGGCCCCGAGTTCAAGCCCCATGACCGACATGAATAATCAACTAATGATTATATAATATGTAACTAACCATTAATCAACAGTAAATAACAATATTTAATATACATAATATATGTAGTATAGCATACATTGTGTATTATATAGTATGTAAATATATAAAATATAGATACTCTAACTAGAGATAATATAAGGACTACATTAATATATAATATTTAGCATATGTGAGAGGTAGTTTAGAAATAAGGCATTTAATAAAAATGTACAATTTATTAAATAGTTAATAAAAATCTGTTCAATATATATTAAATACCACATAAGCATCCCCCGGCCGTTATGTCCGAGGAGTTGGCTTCCCCTTGCTAGTCAGTCCCCGCAAGGCCCCAGGCAGCGCTTTCCCCCCCCCTCCCGCCTCTGGGGCCCCTCCCCTCCTCTGTCCTCCCCGCCTCTGGAGCCCCTCCCCTCCTCTGGAGCCCCTCCCCTCCTCTGGGGCCCCTCCCCTCCTCTGTCCTCCCGCCTGGGGCCCCTCCCCTCCTCTGTCCTCCTGCCTGGGGCCCCTCCCCTCCTCTGTCCTCCCTCCTCTGGGGCCCCTCCCCTCCTCTGGAGCCCCTCCCCTCCTCTGGAGCCCCTCCCCTCCTCTGGAGCCCCTCCCCTCCTCTGGGGCCCCTCCCCTCCTCTGGAGCCCCTCCCCTCCTCTGTCCTCCCGCCTGGAGCCCCTCCCCTCCTCTGGAGCCCCTCCCCTCCTCTGGGGCCCCTCCCCTCCTCTGTCCTCCCGCCTGGGGCCCCTCCCCTCCTCTGTCCTCCCGCCTGGGGCCCCTCCCCTCCTCTGTCCTCCTGCCTGGGGCCCCTCCCCTCCTCTGTCCTCCCTCCTCTGGGGCCCCTCCCCTCCTCTGTCCTCCCTCCTCTGGGGCCCCTCCCCTCCTCTGTCTTCCCTCCTCTGGGGCCCCTCCCCTCCTCTGTCCTCCCTCCTCTGGGGCCCCTCCCCTCCTCTGTCCTCCCTCCTCTGTCCTCCCTCCTCTGGGGCCCCTCCCCTCCTCTGTCCTCCCGCTTCTGGGGCCCCTCCCCTCCTCTGGAGCCCCTCCCCTCCTCTGTCCTCCCGCCTCTGGAGCCCCTCCCCTCCTCTGGAGCCCCTCCCCTCCTCTGGGGCCCCTCCCCTCCTCTGTCCTCCCGCCTCTGGGGCCCCTCCCCTCCTCTGTCCTCCCGCCTCTGGAGCCCCTCCCCTCCTCTGTCCTCCCTCCTCTGGGGCCCCTCCCCTCCTCTGTCCTCCCGCCTCTGTAGCCCCTCCCCTCCTCTGTCCTCCCGCCTCTGGGGCCCCTCCCCTCCTCTGTCCTCCCGCCTGGAGCCCCTCCCCTCCTCTGTCCTCCCCTCCTCTGGGGCCCCTCCCCTCCTCTGTCCTCCCCTCCTCTGGGGCCCCTCCCCTCCTCTGTCCTCCCGCCTCTGGGGCCCCTCCCCTCCTCTGTCCTCCCTCCTCTGGAGCCCCTCCCCTCCTCTGTCCTCCCTCCTCTGGAGCCCCTCCCCTCCTCTGGAGCCCCTCCCCTCCTGGGGTCTCCATTGTTGGCGGATCTGACAGGAGAGAGGCCCTGCCCTGCCCAGCCAGCACCCCCAGCGCACACGCGCTCCAGCGATGGTCTGTGCAGACTGGAAGACCACACGCGGGGATTCATTGCAGGAGACACTGAGTTGGAAAGAAAGAGGGAGGGCCCCCCCCCCCCCCCCGCTGGCTAGCAGAGGCCTACTGTGTGCCCTGCCTACCTACTGTGTGCCCTGCATACCTACTGTGTGCCCTGCATACCTACTGTGTGCCCTGCATTGCAGAGAGCAGAGGGCATCTTCTGAAAGACCCACAGGCCGGGACGTCTCGGTTCTTTCTGACTCTTGACCTTGTGGCTGACCTAGTGGTGGGGCCGTACTGCCCGTCTCTAACGCTCCCCACAGAGCCGGGCAGTGTTCCAGCACCTTCTCCTGTTCATGAGCACAAGAATGTAGAATCACCTGCCCAGGCTAATTTTCTTTTGTTCCTTTCTCTCTCTTTTTCCCCTTTCATTTCTATTTGACTTTCTTGTTTGGCTCTTACTGTGTTTTGCATTCATGGGCTCACAATTGTTTTTCTTCACTTAATATGATTTTGTTCGTGATTGTTTTTCTAGTCTAGGAAAGCAGGGGGAAAACAGGGATTACTTCACGTACTCCCAGTCCTGGGGCTTGAACTCAGGGCCTGGGCACTGCCCCTGGGCTTTTGTGCTCCAGGTTAGCGCTTCACCACTTGGGCCCTGGCGCCACGTAGTTCACGGGCGATCACAGTCTCATGGGCTTCCTTGCCCAGGCTGGTTTCGAACCAGGATCCTCCCACCTCATCCTCCTGAGAAGCTGGGATTACAGGCGTGAGCCACTGGAGCTGGCTACCCCTGCGGGTGCTGAAACCAAACCACCCTGAAAGACGAGAGCCAAAGGGAGGACCCCAGAATTGCGTCCAGGGCCCCCGGCCTCCCAGAGCTGGTCCTGGCATGGGCCTGTCCTGGTTCTTGGCAGGTTGCTTCATTGTCCATTCGCTTCTGGGAATGATTAACATCGTTAGGATGCATTTTAAGAGGACAATTAGATGAACGCAAGGCTCCTGCACATACCACGGCGGGCGCACGGTGCCGCCAGGCTCCGTCTGCAACTACAGCGGTCCTGCAGTCATGGTGACCTGGGAGTCCGAGGGGCCAGAAGCCACGGAGCTGGCGGTGGCGGCTGGCCAGACGTGAAGCAGGCTTCTCTTCAGATGCCTCTGCGCTCAGAGCCTCAGTTTCCCCCACGCCCCGTCTCTCGCTTGCCCCCTAGGCGAGGAGGTGGACTGTCGGGACGTCACGGCCAGCGTGAAGTACATCAAAGTGGGAGACTGCAAGTCTCAGGATGAAGTGGACATCCATTACTGCCAGGTAGGGCTCCGGGGCTCACGGAGGCCTGGGAGGGGGGCAGGGAGGAGGGAGGGAGGACTTGGACATGACTCTTTAGTTATATTCTAGAAGGATCTAGAAAGTTCACAAGGAGGAGAGGAACTGGAAATAGCTATCCATACATCTACCCCATCCATCCATCCATCCATCCATCCGTCCATCCATCCATCCATCCATAGCTATCTGTCTGTCTATCTACCATCTGTGTTTTTAAGTGTGGTGATACCGGGGTTTGAACTCTGGACCTTGTGATCTGCCGCTTGTGCTCTGCCCCAGCCTGTCTTTGCTGTAGTTGTTTTTCAGATAGGGTCCTCCAGGCGCCAGCCTCAGACAGTGATCCTCCTGTCTAAACTCCCCATGTAGCTAGGATGGCTTCCCAGACTCCCAGCTTTTTCGGTGGCTGGGATTACAGGTGGGAGCCAACACACCTGCCAGCCTGGAAGCATTTCATTGCTGTGGTGCTGGTCCTGGGGCTTGAACTCAGGGCCTGGGCGCTGTCCTCGAGCTCTACAACTGAAGGCTGATGCACAGCTCCACTTCCTGCTTTTTTGGTGCTTAATTGGAGATGAGGGTCTCCTGCATTTTCCTGCCTGAACCGCGATCCTCAGATCTCAGCCTCCTGAGGAGCTGGGATGACAGGCGTGAGCCGCCGGCGCCTGGCACTGGAAACACTTTTTAGGTTGTACTTACTTATTTACTTATGATGCTTATTACCTAAGAACTTTTTATTTTAGACTGTCAACAGAACCCTTTTAGACATATTCAGTTATACATGTTTTAGTCACCCTGCATTCTCATATGGACGTGAAGTGCAATTCACTGAGATGTTTCCAAAATGTCTTCAACTCAGTGCGACTCTTCTGGATTATTTTTTTTTCATTTCATGGGTCTTTAATTGTTTTTTATAAAGGTCATGTGTATTTTTTTAGAGTAAATGTTTTTATTTTTTATTTTTTTGCCAGTCGTGGGGCTTGAACTCTGGGCCTGGGCGCTGTCCCTCAGCTCTTCAGCTCCAGGCTGGCGCTCTACCACCTGAGCCACAGCGCCACTTCTGGCTTTTTCTGTTTCTGGGTGCTGAGGAATCGAACCCAGGGCCTCATGCACGTGAGGCGGGCGCTCTACCACCGAGCCACATTCCCAGCCCTAGAGTAAATGTTTTTAAATGCGTGAAACTTTCCACCCCAGAAGAGAGACCAGCCAGACCCTTTAGAGAGCAGGGGAAGTGAGTTACAGCAGAGGGGTGCCCGTGTCCCCGAGTGGACGGGATGTTGCAACGTGGGCCTGCACACACACAGGCCTGCGTGTCCGTGGGGCGCGGCGTGGGAGGCCAGCGTGGGAGGCCCGGCGTGGGAGGCCCGGGGACGTGGCCTCCCCGCGGCTGACGGCTCGCCCGCGCTCCGTGCCTTGCAGGGCCGCTGCTCCAGCAAGGCCGTGTACTCCATCGACACGGAGGACGTGCAGGACCAGTGCTCCTGCTGCTCGCCGGCGCGCACCGAGCCCATGCGGGTGGCCCTGCACTGCGCCAACGGCTCGGTGGTGTTCCATGAGGTTCTCAACGCCATGCAGTGCGGCTGCACGCCCCGGGCCTGCAGCAGGCCGGGCACGCGGTAGCCCCCCGGCCCCCGGGCCTGCCCCCCGGGCCTGCAGCAGGCCGGGTACGTGGTAGCCCCCCGGCCCCCGGGCCTGCCCCCCGAGCCTGCAGCAGGCCGGGTACGCGGTAGCCCCCCGGCCCCCGGGCCTGTCCCCCTGTCTCCCCTCACCCCACCCACAATAAAGGCCCAGCGCTCACCTTGCTCGGCAGCCGTGGGCTGGGGTGCACACTCGCCGGGGCGCAGTGTCCAGCGCTCACCTTGCTCGGCAGCCGTGGGCTGGGGTGCACACTCGCCGGGGCACAGTGTCCAGCGCTCACCTTGCTCGGCAGCCATGGGCTGGGGTGCACACTCGCCGGGGCGCAGCGTCCAGCGAGGCCGCAGAGCCTCCACCAGGCTCCTTCCTGGTGCTCAGGCTCAGTTTCCTCATCTGGAAGCCAGGAGCTGTGAAAAATGGGCGATCTCCGCCCACGGGGATCAGGGTGGGGAAACTGAGTCACAGAGGACGTCAGCATCAGTGCACGGGGCACCGCCATCTCCCTCGGGCTCTGCCCGCTGCAGGTGCCCGGCGGGGAGGGACGTGGGCAGCACCCGCTCACACCCAGCCCCGGGGCGCTCGTGAGCACCGCCATGCGCACCCACAGACCGTCCTTCCTTAGACTGGTGTGGGGAGGGCTTCCCCGGCCACGCCCACAGGGTAGCCTGGTCTTGGGGAGGGGGAGAGAAGATGGACCCACAAGGAAACAGATCTTAGATGTCTGGAGAAATTAGACAGGGAGACTCAACTCTGGGCATGATGGAGTTGGAGTGGAATTAGACTCCGCCCCATTCCTGGAGATGGAATTAGCCCAGAGAAGTCAGGACACTAGCTGAGCGTTGCACAGCTGCCACAGGCAGGGCCAGTTTCAGAACTCAGGAGCTCCACACCAAGCCCATGGCTTAGCTCCCCCGCCTTATTCTCGTAAGAACCAGCGATTGCTCCATCCTTAGATTTTGGCCAGGTTTCGGTTGGGGGAAGTAACTTCAAAGAGAAGCCACAAGAGAGGAAAATGGCGGCGGTTGTGAGGAGCAGGTGCAGTGGGGGCGTTTAGCGGTAGCGGAAGGCCGGATAGATGGAAGTTTTATGTAACCGCTTAATAATTCAGCGGCTGTCCTCGCTCGGCTCACGCCTCTTTCCCCGTCTCCGAGGAGCCTCTGAAGTCTGTCTCCGGAGGAAACCAGATCCATAGGTGCAGAGCCGGTTGTCACTCTTATGACGGGTGGCCTGACACTGCCCGGGGCCCGGGTGTCCCCTGGCCACAGAGAGACTAGACAGAGAGCCGTCAGCCACCCATAGCCCGTGCCCGGGCCGCGCGTGTGGCTGCAGACATGTTCATGATGGTCAAGAAAAAGCCAGACTGGGAAACCACTCTGTGTGTGTGTGTGTGTGGGGGGCTGGTCCTGGGACTTGAACCCAGGACCTGGACACTGCCCCTTAGGCTGGTGCTTTGCCACTTGAACCATGCCTCCACTTCTGGCTTTTTGGTGGTTCCTGGGAGATCAGAGTCTCACAGACTTTTTCCTGCCTGGGGCTGGCTTTGAACCATGATCTTCAGCCCTCAGCCTCCTGAGTAGCTGGGCCGACAGGCGGGAGCCACCAGCGCCTGGTTGGAAACTGCATTTCGAAGAGGCCCTCAAACGCAGTGCCTCTGGAGGAAAGAGGCCACGAGACCCAGGGAGAGAGCAGGAAAGGAAAGCACTCGCAGAGCCATGGCGGGATTGTTTGCTGTGTGGATGGGCTGGAAGAGACGCGGAGGGACTTCACAGGATGCAAACGAGGAGAAGGCTCTGCAGGGAGAGGGACCGAAGCACAGGACGCCGGGCTACAGTCTGCTTAGGGGCCCGGGACATCTCTTAGAGAGTCTTAGATGCTTGACTTCGTTTGTGTCAGTCGTGGGGCTTGAACTCAGGGCCTGGGCGCTGTCCCCGAGCTTTTCAGCTCAAGGCTGGTGCTCTACCCCTTGAGCCACAGCACCATGCCCTGTTTTCTGGTGGTTCATTGGAGATAAGAGGCTCGTGGACTTTCCTGCCCAGGCTGGCCTTGAACCGCAATCCTCAGCTCTCAGCCTCCTGAGTAGCCGGGATGACAGGCGTGCACCACTGGCGTCTGGCATTGATTTTTTACGTGATAAGATCTTCACGTATAAAACAGGTGCAAGGCTACGCCTCACTTTATAGAATCGTTGTTGGGGTTCAAACCGCCTTTGGGGAACCCCTCAAGGTGCTGGATAAAGAATAAGAGGATTAAGGCCCAGGGTTGGGGCAGAATATCACCCGCAGCTTCCCTTTGGCCCCTTCTGTGTTATATACTTATCCCCACGCCTTGGGCATCTGGGGAGATGTTGGGGGACAATCCTGACCCCCCAACTTATCACTAGAAGAGAGAAAGCATACACCGGAAGGTGTGGGGGGCTGCAAATAGCACCTCTGGTCCTAGCGTGTCTTTTTTGGGGGGCGGGGAGTCTTAAAACACCTCCCACTCACCTGGGCACCGGTGGCTCCCGCCTGTCATCCCAGCTACTCAGGAGGCTGAGATCTGAGGATGGTGGTTCAAGGCCAGTCCGGGCAGAAAAAGCCCGTGAGACTCTGATCTCCCATGAACCACCAGAAAACCAGAAGTGGTGCTGTGGCTCAAGGGGTAGAGCGCCCGCCTTGAGCTGAAGAGCTGAGGGACAGCACCCAGGCCCTGAGTTCAAGCCCCACGACCGACCCCCCCCCAAAAAATCCCAAATACCTCCCACTTTCTGCATGTAATGACCCCTCCCCTTTCTGTCCTTTTGTGTTTACCCGTCTCCTGCTTTAATCTTGAGAGAGGTGTGTGCAGGTGCGGGTGAGATGGAGCGAGGGCCGGTGTGTGTGTGTGTGTGTGTGTGTGTGTGTGTGTGTGTGTGTGTGTAAGGTGTCCTTTTCAGGGGTGTCGTCCCCCCCGCCCCCCTCGATCCCATTCATAGGCCCACAGGAAGGTGGCTTTGCGGGCAGGATTGGAAACGAATCAGACAGACGGTTCATGAGATAATCCCGCTGAGTTCTCACGCCCGAACCAGGTTAAGAGCTGCTGCTGGGGTAAACACTGCAAACCCCGGTGGGCCCTGGCCCCAGCCCGATCACTGCGGGGCGGGGGGGGGGAGGGGACCTCCACAGCCGAGCCAGGACTGGGCCGAGGCCGCGCTGATGGCAGGGAAGGAGGAGGAAGTGGCAGCGGGCCAGGGGCGGGCACATCTACCCTCCGCTGAGCCGGGATGGAATTAGCCCCGAGGACGGCATAAGCCCATCCCCGAGCCGGCCGGGCTCCGGGACCTCGGGGGGCCCTGTCTGGGCTGAAGCTACACCATGGCTGGCCCCGCACCCTGTGGTGAGTTTCTCCAATCCGGGGGATCTCAGTCCTGAGCAAGCAGTAGGGACCGCGGGCACAGGGTTCGAACGCTGCCTTTGCAGATGTGTGGTGCCCCAGGGAGCCATGGCCGGCTGAGGTAGAAGCAGAGGCCTCCCCCACGGGGAAGCTGCCGGACACGGTCTCTTCTATAAAGTTGTTTTTTTGGGGGGGGGTAACCAGTCATGGAAGCTGGAACTCAGGGGGCCGAGGTGGCTGTCCCGAGTTTTTCTTTTTTGGGCTCAATGCTGGCGCTCTACCGCTTGAGCCACAGCTCCCCTCCCAACTTGTTTTTCGTTTTTGGTAGTTCACAAGAGGCTCACGGACTTTCTGAAGGGTGAGCCTCAGATCTCAGCCTCCTGAGTAGCTGGGGTGACAGGCGGGAGCCACCGGCGCCCTGCTGATGCTTTACACACATACACACCTATGTGTGTATATATGTATCTATACATTAATCAAGGAGAAGACGCTGGTAGAGGTTTGAAGACGTGTGTGTGTGTGTGTGTGTGTGTGTGTGTGTTGCTCCTACTTTGGTTATTTGCCCCTGGGCTGTGGCTTAGGGTAATAGGACACCTTTACAAGTAGTCAGGTTGAACTCGGTCGTCTACATCAGGCGCCCACATCTGGAGCCATCCCTTCCAGTCTTCAGAGAAAAGCCAGTGGGGGATGAAGGATGTTGGGGGGGGGAAGGAAGGGGGCAGGGTGGGGCTGGGCAGGGTGGGGCTGGTCTGGGTGGGGCTGGGCAGGGTCGGATGCAGCTGGGTTTGCTTACAGCACATCTCCAAGGATGGAGACGCCCACCTAGTGTGTATGAATGCCAGGCCAGCGGGACTGGAGGGTAGGGGTCTGCTGTAGTCCCGGATTCTCTGTGAGTGGATGTGACCCCAGCTAGGCTGGCGCAGGGCAGGAGATGTTAGTGTGTGTGTGTGCGTGTGTGTGCACGCACCTGTGTGTACACGCTTGTGTGTTCTCCATGACCATGACACGCCCGTGTTTTGTCCTAGGGACTTGACCTCAGGGCCCGTCCCAGGATGGGGCGTCTGGAGTCTTCTCCCTCTCCAAGGCCTCAGTCCCCACCCTGACTTTGGTAGCTGGGGCCTCTGCCCTCTGAGCTGTGGGGTTCAGGGGCTGAGCCCCGGCTCTGGCTTCCGGTCTCTGGCTGTGTATTCCTCTGCCCAGCACAGCTCATCTGAGCCCCAGCCCCCTAAAGCACCCCTCGGAACCCCCATCAAAAGGCTAGAGCCACCGCAAGGGACAGAGGCCGGGGACCAAGGGAGGGGCAGCAAATGGGAAGGTTTACCTGGAGAGAGACAGGAAGTCAGGCCTCCTGCCTCTGACATCCCAAGAGGTCTTCTTCCTCCCTCCTCCCTCCTTCCTCCCTCCCTCCCTCCATTCCCTCCCTCTTTCCTTCTGCCCCTTTCCTCCCCCTCCCTCCCTGTTTCCCCTCCTTTTTTTCCTCCTTCCTCCTCTCCTTCCCTTTCTGTCCTCCCTCCCTTCCCTCCCTTTCTCCATCTCTCCCTTTCTTTCCCACCTTCCTGTCTCTCCTCCCTTCATCTCTTGCTTCTTCCCTCCATTTCCTTCCTCTTTTCCTCCCTCCCTACTTCTCTCCCCCCTCTCCTTCTTCTCTCCTTCCTCCCCCCAATCCCCCTTCCTCCCTCCGTCCCTCTCTCCCATTCCTTTCTCTCTCTTTCTTCTCTCTCCTTCCCTTTCTCCCTTTCCTTCTTGCCCATTCCCCTCTTCTCCCCAATCCCCCACATCCAGCCCTTTCGCTTCTCTCAAAAAAAAAAATAATTATGCAGGGCCCCGGTGGCTCACACCTGTCATCCCAGCTACTCAGAAGCTGAGATCTGAGGATTGCGGTTCAAAGCCAGCCCGGGCAAGAAAGTCCGTGAGACTGATCTCCAATAAACCACCAGAAAACTGGAAGTGGTGCTGTGGCTCAAATGGTAGAGCGCCAGCCTTGAGCAGAAGAGCTGAGGGACAGCGCCCAGGCCCAGAGTTCAAGCCCCACAACTGACAACAAAAAATTAAAGCTGAGCACTGGTGGCTCATGCCTGTAATCCAAGCTACTCAGGAGGCTGAGATCTGAACACTAGAGTTCCAAGAGCAATTGGGCAGGAAAGTCCATAAGACTCATATCCAATGAACCACCAAAAAAAAGCCAGAAATGGAGCTATGGCTCAAGTGGTAGAACACCAGCCTTGAGCAAAAAAGCCTAGGGATATTGCCCAGGTCTTGAGTTCAAATCCTGGGACTGGCACACACAGCATGCAAAACAAAAACCCAGTGAACACCAAAAAACAGCATGAATTTAAAGTCGAGCAAGGGATTTGAATAGACTTGTCTCCAAAAGAGACAAACCCTTAGTGGATAAAGCCCGTGAAAAGAAGTTCAGCATCATTGGTAATCAGAAAACACAAAGAGCAAATCTACCCGGCTGCCTCCTCTCAGGGCAAGCACCTTTCCAGAGGCCAAGGGTCTCAACCTTTGCCTTGCTGTGTAAATGCTCAAGACAAAGCGAGCCTAGATCTCTGCCAGGGAGCCCCAGACATCGACATGTTCTCAGGGGCATCCGAGGTGGAGCATCACGGGATGGCCTGGCTACTCAGGAGTCTGAGATTTGAGGATCACGGTTCGAAGCCAGCCTGGGCAGGAAAATCCCTGAGACTCTTACCTCCAATGAACCACCAGAAAAGCCAGAAGTGGAGGCGTGGCTCAAGTGGTCAAGCACCAGCCTTGAGCACAAAAGCTCAGGGACAAGTGACCAGGCTCTGAGTCCAAGATCCAAGACTGGCACAAAGAAATAATAATAATATAAGTATGTACGGATGTATGCATTGGGGGTATTATTTTAATAAAATCCTCAGGATCATTTATGTTCCTTAGATCTGCTGAAAAATCTCCCCGTATCCTCTTTCTAATTAATTCATGTTTGGTGGCACTGGAGTGTGGCGCTCCTGCTTGCCAGGTGGGAACTCATACCACATGAGCCACTTCCTTAGTATTTCCTGCTTTGTTTTCCAGAGAAAGTTAAGAGAATTTCGCTTGAGTGGCCCCACTCCCAAGTTCCTGGGATTATAGGTGTGTGCTACCATACTTGGCCCTGCTGGAATTCTCCCTAACCCCTGGCCTCTTACCCAGATGAGAAGGTCTCAGAGTGGAGCTAGGGAACCGTGATTAGAAAGATCCATGGCTAGGTTTTAACCTCACCCCTGGTAGTTGGAGAAATGGGCAAAAGCAAGTGACCAGTGTTCTGGTTACCCCTGGAAAAAGAGAATAAGTTAGAGAAGGTACATATATATATATATATATATATATATACATAAATATATACATAAATATATACACATACATACATGTATGTGTGTATTGGGTGTGTGTATGTGTGTGCACACGCGGTGTCATCTCAGGAGGCTGAGATCTGAGGGTTGAGTCCAGTCCAGAAGGGAGATTCTTACCTTCAGTTTAGTGAATTGATAAGAGTGCCCAGCCTTGTACCAAGAAGCTACAACAGAATGTAAGGCCCTGTGCACGCGGCCCTGTGCACGCACGTGTGTGCACACACACACACCCAGAGGGTGGCGGAGAGGCAGGAAGTCCACAAAACCTGCTGAGCAGGCCCAGTAGTGAACCAAAGCAATGAGGAGTCTGTGGGAGGAGCAGGGGAGAGATTATGTTTTTCTCACCAGCTCAGGATCCTGCTCGCTCATGTGAATGAAGGAGAAAACGACGTGAACTTGTGGCCGAGCAGATGACCACTGCTGAGTGAGCATCGTCTTTCAGAGACCCAGAGGGAGGCTGTGTTCCTTAAACCCCATTAGCCATGCTCCAAACCACAGCGTTGGGTGTGTAAACCAAGGAGTACGTTTTATTTGGATAACTCATTCTGGAAGCTGTTTTTTTAATTTTTTGGTCCTTGAATGAAACACTTCCTGGAATGAATTGCTTATTCCTGTCTCATCCTTGGCTTTAACTTTCAGGACCTTGCACTAGCACGTTGATTCTGAACATTAGGGGTAAACGATCCTTCTAAAGAGATGTGGGTTTTCAGAGTGTACAGCCACCAAGGGTTTTTTTCTTTTCTGGTTAAAAGAGAGACGTGTGATCAGGCACCAGTGGCTCCCGCCTGTCATCCCAGCTACTCAGGAGGCTGAGATCTGAGGATCATGGTTCGAAGCCAGCCCAGGCAGAAAAGTCTGTGGGGCTCTTTATGTACAATTAACCAGCAAAAAACTCTTAAGTGGAGCTGTAGCTCAAGGGCTAGACAGCTAGCCTGGATCAAAAATGCTCAGGCACAGAGTTGAAGCCCCAGGTCGAGGCGTGTGTGGGGGGGTAGATATGGAGGGGAGGGAATGAATGAATTCAGAAGGGCTTTATAAAGTGTTTTCTTTTTGCACTGATTTCTTTTGCCCCTCTAGATTGATTAAAAGGGAGAGCTGAGGGGCAGGTATGGCTGGGTGCTGGTGCTTTGCACTTGTGTCTCAGGAGGCTGAGATCTGAGGGTTGAAGTTGGAGCCAGCCCAGTCAGGAAAGGCCATGCGATTCATACCTGGAGTTTGGTTAATTGATAAGAGCACCAGCCTTGAACCGAGAAACCACACTGGAGTGTGGAGGGCCTGATTTCAAGCCCCAGTACTGGCACCAAAAGAGAGAGAGAGAGAAAAGAAAGAAGAGAGGGAGGGAGGGAAGGAAGGAAGGAAGGAGGGAAGGAAGGAAGGAACGAGGGAGGGAAGGAAGGAAGGAGGAAAGGAAGGAAGGGAGGAAGGAAGGAAGGAGGAAAGGAAGGAAGGGAGGAAGGAAGGAAGGAGGAAAGGAAGGAAGGGAGGAAGGAAGGAAGGAGGAAAGGAAGGAAGGGAGGAAGGAAGGAAGGAGGAAAGGAAGGAAGGGAGGAAGGAGGGAGGGAAGGAAGGAAGGAAGGAAGGAAGGAAGGGAAGGCAGGCAGGCTTTCTGCATTGCTGGCCACCCATTGGAACTCAGCTCAACAAGAGAACCCGAGCTGGAGAGGTGGATGGCACTTTGGCGATCACAGTAATCGGCAATAGTCCAGGCCTGCAGCCTCTTTCTCCCCATTCATCCATCGCCAGGCGTCGGTTTCTCTTTCCTAGACGAACCTCCCCAGCAGTGGTGTTCTCTGAGGGCCCAGCCTCCTCGCCCCTTCCTCAGAGCCCAGGGCTCTGAATCTTGTTCAGCCCCCTGCCCCTGCTGTGTTAGGCGAATGGATCTCCCTACAGTGGATGGAAGGACAGAGATAGGACAGATCAGACACGCCTTCCTCTCCCCACCCTTCCCTGCTGTCCAGGTGTGCTCGGAGCCTGCTGTGAGGGGGTGGGATCTAGAAAGGGGCGGAGCCAGGGAATGGCCAGGTGTGCTTGGAAGAGGGGTGCAGGGGGCAGAGCCTCTAGGCCCAGACCAGATGGGGACCACGTGGAAACAGGCTCTGGTGTTCAAACACCTCGGAACTGGAGCCACTCAGGTCGGGTTTTCAAAATGGCGACTGGGAAGGAGGAAAGATCTGTGGGGCTTGAACTCAGGGCCTGGGCGCTGTCCCCCAGCTCTTCAGCTCAAGGCTGGTGCTCTACCACTTGAGCCACAGCACCACTTCTGGTTTTCTGGTGGTTCCTTGGAGATCAGAGCCTCACAGACTTTCCTGCCCAGGCTGGCTTTGAACTTTGTTCCTCAGATCTCAGCCTCCTGAGTAGCTGGGGTGACAGGCGGGAGCCACTGCGTCCTTTTATAAATCTCTGCTTTTCTCTCAAGAGTTTTCACCATGCCTTGCTCGCTTTGTACACTTGGTATTTTAACTATAATACGCATGGGGGGGGTTGATCTTCTCATTCTGTGTGGCTTTCTCAATTCCTCTTGCACTTGTATGTTGTATTTTTCACAAGATACCTTTTCTTTTTCTTTCCCTTTTTGCAATCATGTCACCGAATGGCTCTTATATACCTTCAGGCTGTACCTTAGCATCATTCTCTGTGTCAGAAACATCCAAAGGAAAAAAAAAGGGGGTGTCTTTTAATTGTGTCCCAGAAGTCTGGAATGTTCTGTTGAGAATTTATTTTCCTTTATTATTTTATTCTCCTTCATCAATCCTGTCTTCAAGACTTGGAATTCTCTCTTTGGCCTGAATTAGTTGTCCATTTATTATTATTATTATTATTATTGTTGTTGTTATTGTTATCATCATCATCATCATCATTTATTTTACAGTACGGGGTTTGAACTCAAGACTTTGCTCTTACTTTAGTTTTTAATTTTTTTTTGGCCAGTTGTGGGGCTTGAACTCAGGGCCTGGGCGCTGTCCCTCAGCTCTTCAGCTCAGGGCTGGCGCTCTACCACTTGAGCCACAGCGCCACTTCTGGTTTTCTGGTGGTTCCTAGGAGATCAGAGTCTCAGGGACTTCCCTGCCCGGGCTGGCTTTGAACCGCCATCCTCAGATCTCAGCCTCCTGAGTAGCTGGGCTGACAGGCGGGAGCCACTGGTGCCTGGCTTAGTTTTTCGTTGTTTTCAACCGGGTCTTAGTTTCCTGCCCTAGCCAGCCCTGGGCTGCGATCCTCCGTGTTAGACCTTCCGCAGTCCTTTATCCACATGGCTGTCCGGGTTGGGGCTGGGGGTATTCGGGTGGGAAGCAAGGAGGAAGGCCATGCTGGGTTTCTGGCGCAGGGTGGAGATGAGCACTGTTGAGGGAATTCGGGGAGTTGGTGGGGGTGAGATCCCCACTCTGGCTTGGGGTGTGTTGGCTTGGGGAGGCCCTGAGACACCCCGGGGAGAGGTCAGGAGACAAGCTCATGCCAGCCAGTGCCTGGTGCGTACAGGAGAGGTCAGGCTGAAGGGGACATTTGGGTGGCTACTAGGGGGAACCTCCTGTCGATCTTGGGGTGTGAGACCCCGCACAAGCTCTTTCCTCGCTCCCCATGTGCTCCTGGTCTTTGGTTCTAACTCTGCTTCCATGCAGCATGCCCTCCCCCAAGCCTGCAGCGGTGTCTCTAGAACACAGAACAACCTTTCCCCCCTCCCTCCTTAACTCCCTCCCTCCTTAGCTCGCTCCCTTCCTTCCTTCCTTCCTTCCTTCCTTCCTTCCTTCCTTCCTTCCTTCCTTCCTTCCTTCCCTTCTTCCCTCTTCTTCCCTCCCTCCCTCTTCTTCCCTCCCTCCCTTCCTTCCTTCCTTCCCTCCTTCCTTCCTTCCTCCCTTCCCTCCTTCCTTCCTTCCTTCCTTCTTTCCTCCATCTTCTTCCTTTACTACTTCCTCTGCTCCCTTCCTTTTCTCCCTCTCCTCTCTCCTCCCTTCCTCCCTCCCTCCCTTCCTCCCTCCCTTCCTCCCTTCTTCCCTTCCTCCCTCTTCTTTCCTCCCTCCCTCCCTCCCTCCCTCCCTCCTTCCCTTCCTTCCTTCCTTCCTTCCTTCTTCTCTCTTTTCTTTCTATTTTGTGCCACTCCCGAGACTTGAACCCACGACCTGGTCACTATCCCCTGAGCTTTTTCACTCAAGACTAGCAATTTTACCCCTTGAGCCACAGCTCCACTTCCGGCTTTTGGGTGGTTCCTTGGGGATCAGAACTTTCCTGCCCAGGCTGACTTGGAACCTTGACCTTCAGATCTCAGCCTCCTGAGTAGCTGGCATGGCAGGTGTGAGCCACTGTGCCTAGCGTCAATCCAATACCGTTATTCTAGTTGCCTGACTCATTTTGGGGGAAATAGTGTCTCCGTAGGGGTGTGTGTGTGTGTGTGTGTGTGTGTGTTGGCGAGGTCCAACTTCATTTTACTGTGCCGTAGCCGATATGAACTTGGCGCTCAGGCTGCAAGAGAACAGGCTATTTTCTCGGGTGGTCTTCTCTCTCCCTTGCCTCAGTTTCTCTGTATCTCAAGTTTCCCACCGACTGAAGTTGTTCTCTCTCCCCCTCTCTCTCTCTCTCTCCCTCTCTCTCTCTCTCTCTCTCTCTCTCTCTGTACCTCTCCCTCTCTCTCTCTCCCTCTTTCTCAGATATCCCTCTGCTCCCTGGTTCTCCACGTCGGCTCAGCCCTCGGACCGTGGCCAGAGGAGGCCAGGGGTCCAGGCAAGGACAGCACTACCTGAAGGTGCCAGGGTCCCAGGCCTCAGGGCCCCAGGGCAGCCCCAGCCAAGACCCAGGCCCGCCGTCCCCGGGAGACAGCTGCCACGGCAGTTCTGTAAGTACAGAGATAGGTGGGTCGGCCCTCCAGATGGGCCCCCCCAAATGGGGGCCCCCCCCGAATGCTCCCCCCAGTGTATCCCCAAATGAGCAGCTCTGGGTGTTGTCTATTTGTGCGTGAAGATCCCCTCTTTCCTCGTCTCTCTTCTGGAGTCGCACACGGTTCCTCCTGGTCTGAGGAGGCCCAGAAAGGAGACGGGTGGGAGAGGCCAGGCCATCCCTGTCTCTAAGCCCGGGAAGCCGGTCGGCTCCCAGCACGCTCCCCTGTGCCCGGCACTCCATCTGGTTGCCCAGGTGACTTCTCAGGTGGCGGCAGTTGGGTCTCAAACCAGTAATCAACAGGGGAACACCCAGAGGGAGGCGGCAGGTCCCTGCCCTGCGCCACCTCGCTCTCAGCCTCCCTCCCTCCCTCCCTCCCTCCTCCGCGGCTGCTTTTCCAGCTCCCACTCTGGTGTGGAAGGAGCAGGAGGCTGTTTCCCCAGTGCCATCAGGGGCCGATCCTGGCCCAGGGCCTGAGAGGGAGGAGGATGTGGGGCTGAGAGGTGGGGAGGTTGGAGCCTGGACATTGGCCATTGTTCCAATGGACCCAGAAAACCTGCCAGTGAGTATTCTGTGTGTGTGTGTGCGCGCTGATAAGTAGAGTTGGCTGATGTGGCCATCTGGATGAAGGTGAGCATGTGTGTGTGTGCAAATACGTAGAGTTGTGGGCTGATGTGGCCATCAGGATGGAGGTGAGCGTGTGAGCGTGTGTGTGTGTGTGTGTGCGTGTGCGTGTGCATGTGCGTGCATGTATCTCAGGTCCCTGCAATTGTGTGTGTCTGGATGACTTCCTCTGTGTAGGCAGCACCAGCTCAGGAGGATGTGAGTTGGGGAGACTCTGTTTATTCAGGGGATGGTGGTGGTGTCGGTGTGTGTGTGTGTGTGTCCATGTGAGGAGTGTGTGTGTGGTTCTGGGGGGGACAGGCTGTGGGTGCTGCTGTAGATGCTGTGTATGTGGGAGAGAGAAAGTGTGTGTGTGTGTGTGAGTGTCAGGGTCAGATGGACATGTGGGCTGTGTGGGGTGGGTGTGACAGGTGAATTTAGGTGTGACAGGTGAATTTAGGTGAATTTAGGTGGATTTAGCTGTGACAGGTGAATTTAGGTGAGTTTAGGTGGATTTAGGTGAATTTAGGTGGCTTTAAGTGTGACAGGTGAATTTAGATGAATTTAGCTGTGACAGGTGAGTTTAGGTGAATTTAGGTGGGTTTAGGTGAAGTTAGGTGAATTTAGGTGGATTTAGTGTGACAGGTAAGTTTAGGTGAATTTAGGTGAGTTTAAGTGGAGTTAGGTGTGACAGGTGAGTTTAGGTGGATTTAGATGAATTTAGGTGGAGTTAGGTGTGGCAGGTGGGTTTAGGTGGATTTAGATGATTTTAGGTGGAGTTAGGTGAGTTTAGGTGGGTTTAGGTGGATTTAGGTGAATTTAGGTGGATTTAGTGTGACAGGTGAGTTTAGGTGAATTTAGATGAATTTAGGTGGAGTTAGGTGTGGCAGGTGAGTTTAGGTGGCATTAGGTGTGGTAGGTGGGTTTAGGTGGAGTTAGGTGGGTTTAGGTGGAGTTAGGTGTGGCAGGTGGGTTTAGGTGGAGTTTGGCAGGTGGGTTTAGGTGGAGTTAGGTGAGTTTAGGTGGAGTTAGGTGAGTTTAGGTGGAGTTAGGTGGGTTTAGGTGGAGTTAGGTGTGGCAGGTGGGTTTAGGTGGAGTTTGGCAGGTGGGTTTAGGTGGAGTTAGGTGAGTTTAGGTGGAGTTAGGTGAGTTTAGGTGGAGTTAGGTGGGTTTAGGTGGAGTTAGGTGTGGCAGGTGGGTTTAGGTGGAGTTTGGCAGGTGGGTTTAGGTGGAGTTAGGTGAGTTTAGGTGGAGTTAGGTGAGTTTAGGTGGAGTTAGGTGGGTTTAGGTGGAGTTAGGTGTGGCAGGTGGGTTTAGTGGAGTTAGGTGTGGCAGGTGGGTTTAGGTGGAGTTAGGTGGGTTTAGGTGGAGTTAGGTGGGTTTAGGTGGAGTTAGGTGGGTTTAGTGGAGTTAGGTGTGGCAGGTGGGTTTAGGTGGGTTTAGGTGGGTTTAGGTGGGTTTAGGTGGAGTTAGGTGGGTTTAGTGGAGTTAGGTGGGTTTAGGTGGGTTTAGGTGGAGTTAGGTGGGTTTAGGTGGAGTTAGGTGTGGCAGGTGGGTTTAGGTGGAGTTAGGTGTGGCAGGTGGGTTTAGGTGGAGTTAGGTGTGGCAGGTGGGTTTAGTGGAGTTAGGTGGGTTTAGGTGGAGTTAGGTGGGTTTAGTGGAGTTAGGTGGGTTTAGGTGGAGTTATAGGTGTGGCGGGTGGGTGTCAGGCTGGTCATCTGACCCGAGGGAGCCCTCCTCTGTCCCACGGCACTCACCGGCGCGTCCCCTCTGTCCGGCCAGGTGATCAATAACTACCTGGATGCCAGCGACCCGGTGTCGTCCGAGGCCCGCCTGAGCCGCATGCACTTCCACGACAACCAGAGGAAGGTGGACTACGTGCTGGCCTACCACTACCGCAGGCGCGGGGCCCACGCGGGCCCCGGCTCACCCGGACGCGCGCTGGCCGTCATCTCCAACGGGGAGACGGGCAAGGAGCGCCAGGCCGGCGGCCCCGGGGGCGACATCGAGTTGGGGCCCCTGGACGCCCTGGAGGAGGAGAGGAGGGAGCAGCGGGAGGAGTTTGAGCACAACCTGGTGGCGGCGGGACTGGAGCTGGAGAAGGACGTGGAGGTGAGGCTGGCTGGAGGCCGGAGACCGGAGGCTGCCGAGTGGAGGCTGGCGGCTGCGCGCCTTGCTTCCGAACCTCCGCCTGAAGGAGGCGTCTGGTGGCCTTCTCCCATGGGAGCCGGGGGAGGGGGGTTCCTGGGTGACGAGCTGGCTTGTTCGTTGGACGTTGGATCTAAGTTTCTCTGTGGGGATGTAAAGCTCTCCATCACTGGCGAATGCACAGGGTTGAGGCCCTCTGAAGGGGGCGATTTGGGAAGCAAATGGAGCGTCTGTTCAGACATACTGTATCAACTTGTCAGCAAGAGGTTGCCTGGTCTGTGATCAGCAGCAGTAGAAAATCCACTCACTGACATATTCGCCCATCCACCATCCACCCACCCATCATCCATCCACCCATCATCCATCCATCCACCATCCATCCACCCACCATTCATCCATCCATCATCCATCCACCCATCATCCATCCATCCATCATTCATCCACCCATCATTCATCCACCCACCATCCATCCACCCACCATCCATCCACCCATCATCCATCCACCCATCATCCATCCACCCATCATCCATCCATCCATCATCCATCCACCCACCATCCATCCACCCATCATCCATCCACCCATCATCCATCCATCCATCATCCATCCATCCATCATCCATCCACCCACCATCCATCCATCCACCATCCATCCATCATCCATTCACCCATCATCCATCCACCCATCATCCATCCACCCACCATCCATCCACCCATCATCCATCCACCCATCATCCATTCATCCATCATTCATCCATCATCCATCCACCCATCATCCATCCACCCATCATCCATTCATCCATCATTCATCCATCATCCATCCACCCATCATCCATCCATCCACCATCCATCCATCCACCATCCATCCACCCATCATCCATTCACCCATCATCCATTCATCTACCCATCATCCATCCACTCATCATCCATTCATCCACCATCCATCCATCCATCATTCATCCATCCATCCATCATTCATCCACCATTCATCCACCCATCATCCATCATTCATCAATCATCCTTCATCAATCCATTATTCATCCATCCACCCACCTATCTATCCATCATCTATCTATCTTTCCTCCCTTCCCTCCCTCTATCCATCCATTCATCCACACCCCCATTCATCATCCTTCCTTCCACCCATCTATCCATTCATCGTCAATCCACCATCCATTCACCATCCATCCATCCACCCTTCTATCCATCCATCATCCATCATCCATCCTATACCCATTCATCCACTCTCCCATCCATCCATCGCTCATCCATCCATTATTCATCCACCCACCCATCCACCCATCTATCCATCTATCCATCTACCACCCATTGTCCATTCACCCACCTATCCATCCATCATCCTTCCTTCCACCCATCTATCCATCCATCATTCATCCATCCATCCATCCATCCCTCATCCATCTATCTCTCATCCATTAACCCACTTACCCACCAGTCCACCCACTCATCCACCCACCCACCCATCTATCCCTCCATCCACCATCCATCTACCCATCCACCATCCATCCACTCACCCATCTATCCATCATCCACCCATCCATCATCCACCCATTGATCTGCCTACCTGTCTATCCACCCATCCATTTATTACCCACTCACCCATCTACCTATCCATCCATCTGCCTATCCACCCATCCATCCACCCATCTACCTATCCATCCATCCGCCCATCCACCCATCCATCCACCCATCTACCTATCCATCCATCCGCCCATCCACCCATCCATCCACCCACATCTTCCCCTGCTTCTTGACTTATCTTTGCCATTTCCTCTGAACACTTCTCACTCTATATTTCTGGCCACCGGCCTCATCTCGGTGGTGTGGCACTCCTACGTGAAGTAATTTGATGGGTTTATGGGTGTTTTCTTTTGCTGTCAGGGAATTTGAACTCAGGGCCCTGTGTTTGCTAGGCAGACACACAACCAGTCCCTAGTGCTTTTTGCTTTAGTTATTATTTAAATAAGATCTCGCTTTGTTTTGCCTGGGGCTCGCCTGGCTCACACTCTTCCCTTGCAGCTGGGTTGACTCACAGAGGCCACAGTACCCGGCTCTTTTGTTGAGATGGGGTCTCGTGAACTTTTTGGTGGTTGGTTGTTTTTTGCCTTGTCTAGCCTCAACCTGAGATCCTCCTGGTCTCTCTGCCTGCAGAGTAGCTGGGATTGTAGGCATGGATTTGTGAGTTGTTGTTGTTTTAAATCGAAAGGTCACTAGCTCTGTGAAAGGAAGGCTCGTGTAGTTCACTGCTGGGACCCTGTGCTTAGGATAGATTGTCTCATTGTAGGTGCTTCGAATAAATGAGTGGCCTCTCAGACGCTATCATCCCAGCTATTCAAGCTGAAATCTGAGGTTCATGGTTCGAGGCCAGCCTGGGGAAGTAAGAGTCTGTGAGACTCTTAACCTCCAATTAGCCACAGAAAAAGCCAGAAGTGGTGCTGTGGCTCAAGTGGTAGAGCTCCAACCTTGAGCAAAAGAAGCTCAGGGACAGCGCCCAGGCCCCGAGTTCAAGCCCCAGGACTGGCTTAAAGAAAAGTGCCAGGCTAAAGAAGATCAGATGTCATTCTGACTTGCAATCCGTTTTGTAAGATTTAAATACATGTTGTCTTTTTCTTTTTCTTTTTGGTCGGTCCTGGGCCTTGAACTCTGGACCTGGGCGCTGTCCCTCAGCTCTTCAGCTCAAGGCAGGCGCTCTACCACTTGAGCCACTGCGCCACTACTGGTTCTGGTGTTTACTGGAGATCAGAGTCTCTGGGACTTCCCTGCCCGGGCTGGCTTTGAACCGCCATCCTCAGATCTCGGCCTCCTGAGTTGCTGGGATGACAGGCGGGAGCCACTGAGGCCTTGCTGGAGTTTTGATGTTTGAAACCCAAATATCACTTAGTGCTTCTGTCGGGAGTCTGCTGAGCAGTGAGCTGCAAGGTTCTGGTGTGTTCTGAGGTCTGGGCAGTGGGTGTTAGCCATCACCACCATGGTAATGAGATCTGCACCCCGGCCCCTAGGTCTCAGGGACCAGCAGTCTGGGACTGGGCTGGGGGCTCAGGTGGGAATAGTATACACTGGGTAAAAAGGGTGGGTACCCGCAGGCTGATTAGATATGCTCATCCCAAGCCAGGCTTCCGGGAGCCTTGATCTCGGTTACTCTGTTCTCTTGGATCAAAGTTTCCTTATCTGTCAAGGGAAGCTAGAACATTCTTTGCTTGGTTGTTACAAAGGAGACATGAGAATAAGTATATACAAAGTGTCTGGAACAGAAGCTGGGAATAATTGCTGCTGCTCCCGCTGTTGTTTAGCCAATAGAGATGCAGAATGTCTGGTTACGTATGAGGTTCAGATCAACAGGGCCTACTCCTGGTGTGTGTGTGTGTGTGTGTGTGTGTGTGTGTGTGTGTGTGTGTGTGTGTCCTGGGACTCGAACTCAGATCCTGGGCACTGTCCCTGAGCTCCTTTCTGCTCAAGGCTAGTGCTTTACCACTTGAACCACAGCTCCACTTCTGCCTTTTTTTTTTTTTTTTGCTGGAGATAGGAGTCTCATGGGCTTTCCTGCCCGGGCTGGCTTTGAACCTCGACTCCTCAGATCTCAGCCTCCTGAGTAAAAGCTAGGATGACAGGCGTGAGCCACAGGTGCGGGTCTGTGGTTAAACTCTGAACCCTGAGTTTGCTCCAGTAATATTCATGGCCTCTCACCCCTCTTTCTTCCCATTCACGTCTCTGCCATCTTTTTTTTTTTTTTTTTTTGCCACCAGATACCATGCTTGCTTGTTTGTTTTAATATATCAGTGGCCATTAGATGTCCCCGGCTTTGATTTGGAAACAGGAGGGCTCCGAGCTGGCCCTGGGGACTGACTGGTGTTAGATGAGATAGGACCTGAATCTTCCCACCCTCAGCTGTCCTCAACTCGGAGGGGACAGGCCGGCGCCCCCTCTCCCCACCATTCCACCTCTGTGGACCGAACACTTCCTGCTCTGCCATTCCTGAGTTTCCCTCTCTCTCTGCGTTCCTCTCAGCCTCCTGAGTAGCCAGGATTATAGGCGTGATCCCCGGCGCCCAGCTGTGTACTGACGATGACTCACGTACAGAGCCCAGTTCATTGCCATTCTCCACCCCTGGCTCCTTGTGGCGGGTCCTCCGGAGAACCTTCTCTTCCTTCCTCTCCGCCTCCCCCCTTCCCTTCTCTGCTGCCTACTCCCTCCCCAGGCCTCCTTTCTAACCACCTCCTAAGAACACGGAGAGCGCCACTTTGCTGCACGCAATTTGCCATTTCCTTTAAAAAAAAAAAACAAAAAACAACAAAAAGATCTCATTGTTGAGAACAGTCATGGATTTTTGCAGCCAAATGGGAGCTGGTACAGAGCGTTCCCGAATGCCCACCCCGTGCCCGGCCCTCTCTATAATCAACGGCGTGATTAACGCAGCACCTGCGTGGCGACACGGGAACCTGAATCGGTGCTCGATTCACCTTTCCTTACGCCCCCTCCCCCTTTTTTTTTTGATTTTCAATAAAAACAAGACTGGCCTTTATTCTCCAGTGCCAGGCTGGGGAGCCTGTGGCACCCGATCCTCCCCCCTTCCTCAGCCTTCTGAGGGAAGCTGGTGGGTTTTAGGCTTTTTCTGGCAGGTATGCACTTGTGATTGCCATACAGAATGAGCTATTATGCTGCCAGGACGTGCACGCAGCCTGGGCCGGCCTAGAACTCTCTGGAAATCATTCTGCTGCTCCTTTGTCCCTGTCATTTCCAGATCGTTGGCGTGCTGCACGCCCACCGGCCTTGCTCAGTATTTCCGACGGGCATGTAAGCGTGTCCAGCTGCCTCAGTTTACCTAGCCCTCCGCTCACAGGGAAAGACACTGAGAGATCTGCACTGTGTGCCATCCAAACAAGGTGGCGAATGGACTGTCATGTCTTCTAGGGCTTGGCGCTCTACCCCTTGAGCCACAGCGCCACTTCCAGTTTTCTGGTGGTTCATGGGAGATCACAGTCTCACGGACTTTCCTGCCCAGGCTGGCTTCGAACTGCGATCCTCAGATCTCAGCCCCCTGAGGAGCTGGGATGACAGGTGGGAGCCACCGGCCCCTGGCTCATTCACCATCGGGGGCGGGAGACCAAGATCCTGAGCAGCTCAGGAGCTCAGCAGGTGCTCAAGTTGGGCATTGGGTGCTGGGTGCCGGGCAGGAGGGGCAGGGCAGGGCCTGGTCACGTGATGGTGGGGGGGAGGGCAGGTGGGCAGGCTGGAGAGCAGGTGTGGCACGTTGCACACTTTCCCTCCTCCCCCTGGGGATCTGATTTCACCTGGACTTCAAGACAAATGGAGAGGAAATGGGTTTCTACCAAAGACCCATAATAATAATAACAACAGCAGCAGCAGCAGCAACAACAATAATAATAATAGATTGAGTTAGCCTCACAGATCGAGAGTGCTGTGCATTCAGGGAACTCTGAGCCAATGGCTTAGAAGTCATCGTCCGCCCTGTGATTTTGTTGGTGTGCTTTGGGCAGGGTACAGAAGCGCTGTGAGTTTCTCTGTTCCGTCTTTCCTTTTTTAACTCGTGTGTGTGTGTGTGTGTGTGTGTGTGTGTGTGTGTGTGTGTGTGTGTGTGTGTGTGTGTGTGTGTGTGTGTGTTTCCCAGTCCAGGCTTGAACTCAAGACCTGGGCGCTGTCCCTGAGCTTCTTTGTGCTCAAGGTGAACGCTCTACCACGTGAGCCACAGCTCTACTTCTGGTTTTCTGGTGGCTCATGGGCAATCAGAGTCTCACGGACTTTCCAGTCCAGGCTGGCCTTGAACTGAGATCCTCAGATCTCAGCCTCCTGAGTAGCTGGGATGACAGGTGGGAGCCATTAGCACCCATCTTGGAAGTTCTTGATTTAATCTACAGTTTTAGGAAGGGAGTGAACTGTGTTGGGTGTAACATTGTGTGTGTGTGTGTGTGTGTGTGTGTGCCCGTGTGCGTGATTGTTACATCTTTTTAAGGCGATGGTGTGTAGCCAAGAGGAGCGATTCTGCTGGAGTTTGAACCCCATCTGCAGTTCAGATCTCCTGGGATCTTGGTCGGTCCCTGGGGGAAGATTCACCCACTTCCCCTCCACTCCCAGCATCCACAGCGGCTCCCTGCAGCAGCCAGGAGTCATTATTCCAGAGCGAGATTAGGGGCGAGGTAGAGGATTCCTTATTCCTTATTCTTCCTCTGCCCACTCGGGCTGCTCCACACCACCAGGCCAGCCCGCAGACCACGCCTCCCTCACGTGTCTCCCAGAGGAGACACGGAGGCTTGCCCTTTTCACTCTCGCTCCTCGGGAACTCCTGTGAAGCCAGAGTCTCTGGTCAGTGCACCTGCCCCTCCCTGTGGGACACATAGGGCCCTTTAGGAAACCTTGATGTTAGGTTCACCAGGGTGACAGTCGTTCCCCTGGTGGTCTGAATTATCTTGGGGGGGGGTCCACAGTGAGGGGAGGGGGGCTGGATGAGGAGAGGGGTGAGTTTCTGGGCTCCAAAGTCCTCTCAGGAATGACTGTGCTCATTTCCAGGGTCACGGGGTCCCCAGGCCGAGGCTCCTTGCTCTCCCAATATGGCCCCATGGCTCCTTTAAAAAGGAGCCCTCCCCCCCCCCCTCGCTCCTACCTCACCACCGTTTTGATCCCCAAAAAGGGCAAGAAGGAGGTCCCTGAGCTTTTTTTTTGGTCTGTCGTGGGGCTTGAACTCAGGGCCTGGGCGCTGTCCCTCAGCTCTTCAGCTCAAGGCTGGCGCTCTACCCCTTGAGCCACAGCGCCACTTCCGTTTTTCTGAGTGGTTCCTGGGAGATCAGAGTCTCATGGACTTTCCTGCCCGAGCTGGCTTTGAACCGCGATCCTCAGATCTCAGCCTCCTGAGGAGCCGGGATGACAGGCGGGAGCCACCGGCGGCCGGCTGATCCCTGACCTTTGATTTGCCACATCTCTTGAGGATTTGGGAGCCATAGAAATTGGTGAAGGAAAGCATCAGGATGGAGGAATAGGAAAAATCAAAAAGACTTATCAGGATGCCATGCAAGGGAAAATGGCAGGTAGCTACACCAGGATCACAGTACCCAGTGCAAGTTTCTGGTTTGGGCCACTTCTGATTGGCTGTCTCATTTTCATGGGCCTTGCTGATTGGCTGTCTCCTGACCTTGCTGATTGGCTGTCTCCATTTCCATGGGCCTTGCTGATTGGCTGTCTCCTTTTCCATGGGCCTTGCTGATTGGCTGTCTCCCTTTTCATGGACTTTGCTGATTGGCTTTCCACATCTTGGATCAAGGTAGTCTTTATCAAAAGTAGAAAACAGCTGGGCACTGGTGGCTCACTCCTGTCATCCCAGTCACTCATGAGGCTGAGATCTGAGGACAGCAGTTCAAAGCCAGCCCAGACAGAAAAGTCCATGAGACTCATCTCCAACGAAATACCAGAAAACCAGAAGTGGCGCTGTGGCTCAAAGTAGTAGAGCACTAGCCTTGAGCAAAAGAGCTCAGTGACAGTGCCCAGGCCCTGAGTTCAAAACCCATGGCTGACCAAACCAAAACAAGACAAAAACAACCTGATGTTTTCCCTGATTCACTGATCAATTACGTTAATTAACCTTAAATTTTCAGCTTACGTTTGTTCTGACATGTAATTTCTTTTAACCTAAACTTTTGCGAGCTGTTCCTTTTGGCCTCTTCTTCACTGGGAGGAAGGGAGAATGGCAAATCGTGTTTCATTTCAGACTTTGCTTAGCTTCTGGCTTTCTGTTCCATACAGGAATAGATTCTTTGTTGCTAGTTTGAGTGTTGCACTTAAGCGCGTTGGCTTTCTTTTGTTGTTTGTTTTTGGTACTGGATTTGAACTCTGGGCATCTCACTTGCAAGGCTGGTGTGAT